>NC_056732.1:1108017148-1108039648 GCF_019279795.1 Protopterus annectens
ATATATATATATAGAGACACACAATCGGAGACAGAGTTGAGTTGTGAATACACACACGACTGGTTATTTAATAGAAGCAACATTTGTGTGGATTACCTGGATCTGACTGTGTATAAAAAATGGATAAAATCTTGGTCAAAATATATAAAAAAGATGTTCAAAGTAATAGTCACTTGGAGTACAGCAGCTTACATAGTGTAAATTTGAAAAATAATATTGTGTTTAGGCAGTTTGATAGAATCAACAGACTCTCAGATGAAGATGAGTATTTTTTTAGAAGAATGTGAGATTTGAAGAAAGAAATTTCTGATAAGAGGTTACCCTATGGGGTAATAATTGAAGCAATAGCAAAAATCAAAGCTACGAGAGAAAAGGGGACATTTAATGATATAGAAAAGAATAGGGGAGTAGTAGATTACAATTTAAGTTGTACATTGGACAATTCAGTTATAGTATAAAGCAGATTACTACAAACAACTGGAAATTTCTAAAGAATTTTCAAGAGTTAAGTCATTTTTTATGTGAGAAACCTATTTTTGTTAACAAAAGTGGGAAAAGTCTTAAGGATCTTTTAGAAAACAAAAGATATAACAATCCTATAAGTTATAATGGGATGTCAAGATGTGAGGACTGTAATTATTTTAAATTTGTGATACTGGGTAACAAAATAGTAGTAAGGGCTAGGGATTACACCACTAATATTAACGGAAATTATAATTTTAAGTCCAAGTTTATTGTGTAACTAGTATTATGTAATTCTTGTAATGGATTCTACATTGGAATAACTATACATAGCTTCCACCTTAGAATCTATGAACATCTGAGGACAGTTGAAAAGCTATGTGACTAATGCTTTAGCAAGACACGTTGTTAACTATCACAATAATGTCAAAGTGGGGTTCAGTTTTATTATTATTGACCAAGTTTTAAATGCAGACAAAAGATGGGATGCAGAAGAAGATTTAAACTGGAAAGAATATGCTTGGCAAGTGAGGCTAAACACAGGTGCAGATCCAGGTATGAATGAAAAAGAAAACTTCAAAGCAGTGTTATGTAAGAAAGGGTTAAAACACTGCTAATGTTTTTGATCATGTGATTTGAGTAACATATAAATGTCAGGTTTGTATGTGAGACAACTAGGTCTGAAGAAGTTCTTTATGAATGAAAGCGCTTACCGGTTGTTTTTTTGTTTTATTTTTTAATAAATATGTTTTATTGCCATTTTCGTTTTGGATTCATTATATTATCAATTGGATCCGTGGAGTTTTAATGATTTTAATTGAATGTGATTTACAATTGGCTGGCTACAATCACGTTTTAAACATTTTGTATTTAAAATGGGTGAAATAATGGATTTGTATTAGCACTGAAGAAGGGAGTAGTCCTGAAAGCTTTGCAATAAAGTGGAGTTGTGACATTCTTGAAGTTTTTTTTTTTTGTACTGCTTTACTACTTTTTCCTACTTCTGGTTTACCAGTGTAAAACCTTGTTGGTTGAGTATTTGGACTGTTTTTGGTTTTGCCATGGACACCTTTATTTGTTCCTGTACAAGGGTTTATCACAGCCAGCAATATGGAAGCAAGAAGTGAATCTTCCCAGTCAGTAATGAATACTTTGGTTCAGTACCTTTTGTCAAAAGAAGGTAATCCATTACTAGGGACTTTTTTCTATTGAATCAACGTCTGTGGGAGCCGCTGATCAACATTCAGACAATTTTAATAAGTTATTAACTGTTTTAGAGTAAAAAGTGCAAACATATAAAAAGTTGTAGTGGCAGCGGCTAAGCTTTAAAGCTTATCTGGAACTTGGCATAGTGCCACGAGGTTTGCATATATTGAAAATGCCTTCTTATGCGAACAATTATCCTGAACTGTCAAAAAAATGGCTGCAGTTAAATCTGAAACGAAGGACAGATTATATGTCCCTTGTGAATGCTTTCTTTACTGGCATAGGGACTGACTTGATGAATTATATCATTAAAATTGAGGGAGAGCTTATGGATATGCCTTGCTTCAATAATTTAATAAACATATATCAAATGATTGAGAGACTGCAGGCTTTAGATACTAGACTGGAATCTGGTAAAAGGTATAAACTAATGATAGATATGAGCGACTTCAAATCTGGCCATATTTTTTCTTGGCCTAAAGCAGAACGGTCAAACACTAAGCAGCGTACAATAAAAGGTACTATGTATCAGCTTGCTGCCATTTATATGGAGAATACACCATTGACTAATCAGCAGCCAGCCTGTATAGAAGTACAGCGAAAAGCAGTCCTACTGGAGAACAGCGGCAAGCAACAAGCACTTCCTCTTCACTACCATTGGTAGTTACACAATCTTCCTTGGCAACTGTTGAAGGAATGACAGTTAAACCTGCAACGGACAGGTTAACTAGTGAAGAGGAACCGCATGTGTCTATATTAGCGGCCAGTAAAAAAATGATCAAAAAAGAAAAATGTTGGAAGCCACTAAAAGCACTAAGGAGGTTTTTTCCAAACTAATGCCTCCTTTCTATATAAATCTGCCAGAGAAAAGTCGAAATGCGGCCCAGAGATCAATCCAGAGGTCAACTACAACAGCAGCAAGTCAATAGTACGGTGAGTGGACAAAATGGAAAAAACGTAGTCCTTTAATACAAAACAAGACTGTAAAGAAAAAGTAATGACATTAGAGTGTATTGTGAATCTGTCTAAATGTGTTTTAACTTCAACACAAGTTGCATTGCTAACTAAAGGTTTAAAATTTATACCCAATACGTCAGATGACGTTGTTAGTACAATTACGGATCTAAAAATATTTGCTAGAAACTTGAATACAAGGATGATTTTTAAGCAAGGACAAATGAAAAAGGACTCTTGTAGAAAATCAAGTAATTTTATACCCATTAGCGGTCCAATTATAACTGTCATGATATTTATGAACGTGAAATAAGAGAATTATATAGTAAGAACACAAAAAAGTCTTATAATTTAACATATGATGAGTATAAAGCATTAAGACAGTTAGAAGAAAATGAGCAAATAATAATAAAACAAGCTGATAAAGGAGGTGCAACTGTGATTATAGATAGGACTGAACATATGTCACTGATGCATGAATTTTTACAAGATGTAACCACCTTTAAAGAAATCAGTATGCTGGATGTTGAAAAATGAATTACTAATGTGAAGATATATACGAAATGCAGTTAAATGATGACATCACTATAGAATTGTTCAACTATTTTACATTCCCATGTCCAAGGACACCACAGATACAAGAGATACCAAAAATACACGAATCCTTGACCCATCCCCCATGAGACCTATTGTCTTGGGTGAAGGGTGGGACGCGGAACCTATCTCCATCTACCTCGAGAAATGTTTAAGCAAATATTTGCCATTTTGTCAGAGTTATATTAAAGATGCATCAGATTTTTGGGTAAAGTTATGTAAATGGCATATTAAGAATTCTAATGAGAATTATTTACTTGTAACATTGGATATAAACTCATTGTTTATAGTCATACCAAATGATTATGGAGTAAATACCATCCGTGAGTTCTTGTGTTTTGAAGCTGGTATGCCAGCACGTAAAACTGAAAATATCTGTGAGTTACTGGAAGTAGTGTTAACAAAGAATGTTTTTATATTTGATGGTCAAGCTTATATACAGCTTGCAGGTGTTGCCATGGGAACTTCCATGGCAAACACATATGCGAATTTGGTACTGCATCAATGGAAGAAAATATATTTTTAGTAAAAATAATGTGTTAAATGAAAATGTTTTATTAAATTTGCGTTTTGTTGATGATTGTTTTTTAATATGGAAAGTTACTGAGGTCACTCTAAGTGAATATATACAAGAAATTTGGAATGTTCTACTAATTTTTTAAAATTCAAACTGACAAGTTCTCCACATAGTTTTTTTTAGATGTGATAGAAAAAAAAAACACTAAAATAGAAACTACTGTGTTTAAGAAAGAGGTGCATAGAAATCGCTGCGTACTTAGGGCAAATATGCATGTGTCTCATATTTAAAGGTACAGTGAAAGCACAACTCACTAGGGTGAGTAGATTAAATACTAATGACGCTAAGTGCAAGGAACAAATGCAAAAGATGATTAAAGAATTTCTTGACAGAGGTTATGACGCGATACTTATGGAAAAGACATCTGAAGAAGTTTTTAACAACAGAAGTAGTTCTACAAAACATATATTTATTGCAGGTCAGGCTTATAATACAGTTATACATGGAGAGAATAATAAAATTAGGTACCTAACAACTTACAATATGAGAACTGATGAAATTAAGAAAATAATTACAAAAAATTGGACCATTCTATTAGCTTTACTAGACTTATGGTAGGTTATGGATGATAAGCCCAGTTTTTCATATAGGAATTATAGAAACCTAAAAAGGAGATTGGGTTATAAGGATTTTAAACTTATTGACAATCACTGTACTATTAATATAATTAGTACCTTCCCATGTCCTGACTGCAATTGTTGCAAAGATATTCTAACAATAAGGTCTTTTAACATCCAAGGACAAAGAAAAATTACTTATTTTGCCTCTCTGCAACATGTAATACCACTTATGTGGTTTACGTTGCTACTTGTAATAAATGTTCTTGCTTCTATGTGGGGAAAAGCATTCATAAATTAAAAGAAAGAATAATTGAGCACAAATTTAATATTCATAGGAAAACCCAGTCAAATGCTTTGAGTAAACATATTTTAGATACCAATTCTGATCATCAGTTTAAATTTAGGGTAATAGACGTGATTTATACGCATGCTAGGGGTGGTGGTATTAATAATGGAAAATAAGGAATAACACTGGATTATAAGACTATAGGCAGATATGCAACCAGGGTTAAATAGTGCATTAAACCTGTGTTAGCTGAGACAAATGCAATTGCAATAAGTATGACTTTAAGAGCACTTTTTACATTGTATTGTTTGAGAATTTTTTTAATTGAATGTGATTTACAATTGGCTGGCTGTGATCACGTTTTAAACATTTTGTATTTAAAATGGGCGAAATAATTGATTTGTATTAGCACTGAAGAAGGGTGGTCCCGAAAGCTTTGCAATAAAGTGGAGTTGTGGCGCTCTTGAAGTTTTTTTTTGTACTGGCTCACATCTGAAAGCAAGCCATGTCCTCAGTAATCTTACATAAAAAGTACAGTTTTGTACCTACCATAAATGTAGATGTTCAAGTGTTCACTCTGCTGCAGTCATCACACTTGGGTTATCCTGCCATCAGGTGGTCCCGCAGTCGGCCCGAATTCCAAAATCTTGGTCCGTCATCGGTTGCTGTCGCTTCTTCCCTGACGTCAGTGCATCAGGGGTATATAAGAGGCATCCAACGCCATTTTCTTCAGTTTTTCTTGCCCCAGATGTCAGGTGCCCCCAAAAGGTAGGCAATATATATATATATATATATATATATATATATATATATATATATATATATATATATATATATAAATATATATATGTATACATATGGCTATATAAAAATAAAACAAAACCCTTAGGGACAAGCACATCCACCACAGAGGCAGTATAGGATAAAGTGGTAGAGATAAGTTCAGCTAGTTCAGAGGGGATGGAGAGAGGGTAATCTGGACTGCAGCAGGGTGAACACTTGAACATCTACATTTATGGTAGGTACAAAACTGTACAATGTTCATCGTGTTACCCTGCTGCAGTCATCACACTTGGGTTGAATCCCAAAGCTAAGGAGGGGAGGTGGAGTCAAATAGGGTTAGAAGAGGCTAGTAGGCCCTGCAAACTGCAGTGGCAAAACCAGCTCTAGTCTTAGAGTAAAGAGGTAAGTGATAGTGTTTAGTGAAGGTGTGCACTGAACTCCAAGTAGCAGCTTCCAGAATATCCTTAGTTGGCACTCTCGTGAGAAAGGCTGCTGATGTAGCTGTAGCCCTGGTGGAGTGGGACCTAATGTTAGCAGGTACTGGTTTCCCATGATGTGTGTAGCAGAAACGTATGCAATGTCCTATCCATTTAGAAATGGTCTGTTTTGAGATAGCTTTTCCTTGTGATCCTGTAGCATAGGCTACAAAGAGCTGGTCAGTTTTTCTGAAAGCCTTAGTTTTATCCAAGTAGTAACGTAATTGTCTGTGAATGTCCAAAGAGTGCAGGAGTCTTTCTCCTTTGTTCTGGGGATTTGGGAAGAAGGTGGGCAAGTGAATGGTTTGGTTTAGGGCCACACTGGATACCACCTTTGGCATAAAGGAAGGATTAATTCATAGAGAAACTCTGTCTTGATGAAAAATGAGGAAAGGTTCCACTGCCATTAGTGCCTGTAGCTCTGAGACTCTTCTAGCTGAGGTTATTGCTAGTAGTAGGGCAGTTTTCCATGAAAGAAATTTTAATTCAGTTGAAAAAGCTGGTTCAAAGGGCGGCAGTGTAAGCTTTTCCAGGACAATGATGAGATCCCAAGTAGGTGTTGGAGCTCTCCTTGGCGGTCTTAAGTCCTTAGCCCCTCTGAGGTACTGTCTTAGGAGTGGATATGAAAATAAAGGAGGATCCGTGCTGTAATGAGCTGAAATTGCTGAGGCGTGGATCTTAATAGATGAAAAGGAAAGTCCTTTGTGTAACATCTCAGTTAAATATTGTAGAATCTGAGGAATGTTCGGCTCCAGGGGATTTAGGCCTTTAGCCTGGTTCCAGGAGCAAAATCTTTTCCATTTGTCTGAATAGGTTTTCCTGGTGCTGGGCCTCCTGGCCTCCAGAATGACATCCATAACAGCTTTGGATAAAGGTGTTGGCTGGTTGTTTAGTTAATTTGCCAGGCAGCCAGGTTTAAAGTCTTGAGCTGGCTGTGTAGAATCAGATTGTCTTGCTAAGTGAGGAATTTGTGGCAAAATCCATGGTGGGCCCTGGGCCATGGTCCTTAAAATTGGATACCAATGTTGGCGTGGCCAATCTGGTGCAACTAGAATCATTTGTGGCCTCTGTAATCTGACTTTCAGCAGTACCTTTGCTAGAAGAGGCAGTGGAGGGAAGGCATACACTGTTAATGTTTTCCAACTGAATGAGAGAGTGTCCACTTTCCAAGCTAGTGGATGGAAGGTCCTTGTGCAAAATTTTTGAAGTTGGTGGTTGCGGGGCTTTGCAAACAGATCTATGTGTCGGCGTCCCCATTTTTGAGCTATCATTGCAAATACTTGTGGATCTAGTTTCCATTCGTGTGGATCCATGATGTTTCTGCTTAGGTCGTCTGCCAATGTGTTTTTCTTTCCTGGCAGGAATTGTGCTTGTAATTGAACCTGGTAAGTGCAGTGTTCCACAAGGTCATTGCTTGCCTGCATAGAGGGTAGGAATGTGTGCCCCCTTGCTTGTTTATGTACCACAAAACTGTGGTGTTGTCTGTCCTTAGTAGTTGTCCTGGGTGTAGAAGGTCCTTGAAAGCTGTTAGGGCATTCTGCACTGCCCGCATTTCTTTTTGATTGATATGCAGGTGTCTCTGATCTGTGGTCCATTTGCCCTGAATGCACTGTCCTGCCATGTGTGCTCCCCAGGCATAGTCCGATGCATCTGTTGTCATAGTTTGCCTGGCTGTGGGTAAGGTGAAAGGCTGACCCTTGTTGAGGTGACATGCCTGTGCCCACCATAGAAACTCCTGTTGAAGGCAGGGAATGAGTGGAATCATTGTTTCCAAGCTGTGGCTGTGCTGAGTCCATACACTTTTCAGGTACCATTGTAATTTCCTCATATGCAGTTTTGCAAATGGTATTAGTAGAATGCAAGATGCCATGAATCCCAAGGCCTGCAAAATTTTTCTTGCAGGGAGTTGGGTCTTTGTTGCCATTATTTTGAAATATTGAAACAGTTGTCGTCGTTTGTCTGGCGTGAGATAAGCCATCTGGGCCGTTGTATTCAAGCTGGCACCCAGGAATGTTATGTTTTGTGAGGGTACTAGTTTTGATTTCATTTCGTTTACTGTGTACCCTAGGCAACTTAGAAGGTGTTTGACAAATGCCAGATGCTGTAAAAGAATGTCCTTGCTTTCTGCTTGAATAAGACAGTCATCCAGGTATGGGTATATTTGAATTCCTCTTTGGCTGCAGTATGCAATTACTGGTGCCAGGCATTTTGTTAAGACCCTGGGCGCAGTAGATAAGCCAAAAGGCAGTGCAGAGAATTGATAATGCGTTGAACCTGCAATGAAGCGGAGGTATCTTCTGCAATTTTGTCTGATAGGGACATGCAGGTATGCCTCCTTGAGGTCCAAAGTGACTAGCCAAGCATTCTTGCCCAGCATGGGAAGAAGCTGCTGTAGTGTTAGCATCTTGAGTTTTGGTACTTGCAGATAGGTGTTCAGATTTGAAAGATCCAGAATGGGTCTCCATGCTTTGTCCTTTCTTGGAACTAGGAAGAGTCTTGAGTAAAATCCTTGTCCCTGATCCTGTGTAGGTACCTGTTGAATGGCTCTCATGTTCATGAGAGTTGTAATTTGTTTTTGTGCCTCTGCCCATTGATTTGGTGGCAGGTTTGGCATTCCTTTGCTCCTTGGTAAGGTATGAAAGTGGAATCTGTATCCTTGAGAGACAATGTTTAGAACTCATTTGTCTTTTGTGATGATGTGCCAGTTGTCTGCAAAAAATGCTAGTTTTCCTCCCAAGGGTGTTGCCAGGAGAGATTTGCTTGGTAGCTTGAGGATAGAGTCATTGTGTCTGCCTTCTGTTAGCTTGGGGCTTGTCTTCTCCTCCTTTCTGGGTAGCAGAACCCCATTGGCGAGGTTTGTAAGGGCCCTGTGACTGACCTCTGCCCCTTGGGCGTCTGTATTTGCCCCTCTGTGATCTGTCTGAAGCTGGAAAGGACCAATTTTTTGTTGGCCAATTTCTGCTGAAGCTAGGGGGTTGTACCTGCAAGAAATCCTTGACCGTTTGCAAAGATTTAGCCTTATCCTCCATTTTCTTTAAAACCTCCCTCTTCTGCTTTGACACCAAATAATACATCCTGTTGTAAAGGTGCATCTAATAATTTTGCTTTAACATGGTCAGGGACGGTTTGCTCTTTTAACCAAGCATGTCTACGAATGACTGAGCCAGTAACAGCTGCTCTACAGGAAGCTTCCAGTGAATCAAATCCGCATTGTAAAGTATGCTTGCCCACCTGTTCAGCTGCATGCAACAGATCCTGCATCTCCTTGAATTCAAGCTGTTCTGAATGTGTGCTCATTTTTTTGTTTTAACGGAGACATCAGGAATTGTTGATATTTCAACATGTGAAACTGGCAATTTAATGCTCTCATAGCCAAGAGTTGCAGAGGTGTATATTTTCTTTCCCCATCTATCTAGGGCTCTGGAATCTCTTTCAGAGGGCACAGGATTTTTAGCCATAGAAACCTTTGCTCCCTTAGGACCCTGGGATATGGTTTCTGGGTCAGCTACAGGGCTTTTATAAAGGAATTTGTGTGAGTCAGGTACTCTGTAGTATCTGTCTGGTTTGGCTGTAGCAGGAGGTAGAGAGTCTGGATTTAAACTAGACTCCAAGTAGACATCATCCACAATATCTAAAACAGGAGGAATAGCACAAGGTCTGTGCTGGGGTAATAGAAGGAACTCTCGGAGCCTTTTCTTGGAATCTGAGTAATCCTGGCCTTCCCACTGGGAATGTTCCCTCACGGTATGTAATGTTTCCCCAAAGGAGTAGTCTTCAGGGGGAGATGCTGAGGGAATAGAGTCTTCAGCATCAGAATCCTCATAAGGTGGAAAAGTGTAATCCTGTTCCTCAGAAGAATCTGAGGAGAGAGAAACCTGGTCAGAGGATGCATAATCCTCCTCTTGTCTTGGTCTTTTATCAGGAGGGGGATGGGAACCCCTGATAAGGGCAATTAAATCTTCAGCCATCTTAAGCATCTGTTTCTTAGGCATGGGGCCTTGACCTGTAGACTGATGAACAGTTTTCTTAGGTTTTAAAGGAGTTTTAAGTTTAGCATAAGATTTAATGGTGAGTGTAGTCGGTCTGAAGACACCTTCTGCAACCGAAGGTGTTTCCTCTGCACCGGTGTCTAAATCTGCTCCGGTGTCGGTAGATGGCTGCGTCGGCCTAGGAGACTCCACGTGGGAGTCGGCAGCTGTCTGGGGTTCCAGCTCTGCGGTCATCAGGGGCTGCATAGGCACCTCACTGAAAACCGGAGAACCAGCGACAGGCCCAGCTGAGGCCTCGGGGTCTGGCTTATTATCTTTTTCCTACAGATCAATGAATGACACGCCAAGTTTTGGTCATCTACAATACGTTTGCCCTTAAGAAGTCATGTCTTCCACCAGGCAAGTTTCAGCCTCGTACTCTTTCTCTACAACTGAATAAATCCTGACTATCATTCACAATGATGAAGACACATATTTCATACCCCAACTGAAGTCAGCTTGTGAAGAGCCTGCTTGATGGCCTGAACTCATATGATGAGTACTGTGGGTTATGAACATCTCTCATGTAGGAACTGGAGCAAAATGGTACCAGTCTACTATCAGAGACATTTTCAAACTCCTATATTGCATCAACTCAATAGTGGATGACCTATTTGGAACAGCACAAGGCTGAATGAATCAGACAGTGGCTAGACCAAGACACGGATTCTACCACCAGGTAAGAGGTAATGACTACTTCCAGGTGAAACACCAAGCTTAAAGAAGAAAGTACAGTTTTGTACCTACCATAAATGTAGATGTTCGAGGATCTACATTGCTGCAGTCATGACCTGTGGGTAGTCCGCTGTCCTCGGTCGGCCCGAATACCAAAGGGCTAGGCTGGCGTCGGTCACTGTCGCTTAGAGATGACGTCAGTACGCAGTAGTACTTAAGCGCATGACCGACGCCATATCCTCAGTCTTTCTTGCCCCAGATGTCAGAAGGCCTAAAAGGAAAGGCCAAAGCCAAAAATAGGAAATGCCCAACAACCCCCAGTGTGTAAGTAAAGAATATCTCCAAACGAAACCCAGCAACCCCAACCTATAGAGGGGAAGGAGGGAGGGAAAATTGGACTGCAGCAATGTAGATCCTCGAACATCTACATTTATGGTAGGTACAAAACTGTACTATGTTCTTCATCTCACATTGCTGCAGCCATGACCTGTGGGTAGAATCCCAAAGCAAAGGAAAAGGGAGGCTGGCAAATTACAAAGAATTAGGGGCTGCTAACATGCCCTGTAAAACTGCAGTGGCAAACCCAGCCCTGGACTTGGAATAGAGAGGGAGATGGTAATGCTTAGTGAAAGTGTGTACAGAACTCCAAGTAGCTGCTTCCAAAATATCCTTAGTAACTACACCCCTCAAAAAAGCAGTAGAAGTGGCAGTAGCCCTAGTAGAACGAGGCCTGATCCCAGCAGGGACATCCTTCCCATGATGAGAATAACAAAAGGCAATACAATGACCAATCCACTTTGAAATAGTCTGCTTAGAAACAGCTTTCCCCTGTGAACTCAAAGCAAAAGAAACAAATAACTGTTGAGTCTGTCTGAACTCCTTAGTTCTGTTCAAGTAGTAACGTAACTGCCTATGGATATCCAAAGAATGCAAGACTCTTTCCCCTTTATTTTGGGGGTCAGCATAAAAAGTAGGCAAATGAATAGACTGATTCAAGGCCACACTAGAAATCACTTTAGGCATAAAAGTAGGGTTAGTCCAAGAAAGAAACTCTATCCTTATGGAATATCAAAAAAGGTTCAACTGCCATGAGAGCCTGCAATTCAGAAACCCTCCTGGCAGAAGTAATGGCCAACAAAAAAGCCGTCTTCCAAGACAAAAACTTCAGTTCAGACATAGCTGCAGGTTCAAAAGGAGGTAAAGTAAGTTTCTCCAAAACAAAATTGAGATCCCAGGAAGGAGTAGGAGCTCTATGTGGGGGTCTTATATTCTTTGCCCCTCTAAGAAATTGTTTGAACAAAGGATGGGAAAATAAAGGAGGGTCACAATCATAGTGAGCAGAAATGGCTGCAGCATGAACCTTCACAGAAGAGAATGACAAACCCTTGTCCAGTAATTCAGTAAGGTACTGTAGTGCAAAACTCAAATTAGGCACTGAAACATCAAAACCCTTTGCAGTGCTCCAAAGAAAAAATCTCTTCCATTTATCAGCATAAACTTTTCTAGTGCTAGGCCGTCTAGCTTCCAAAATGACATCTAAAACCTGTTGAGGAAGCTGAGACCCCACGGCTCCATCACAGAATACGCCAGGCTGTCAGATGGAGGGACTGCACCTGAACATTGAGAAAATGATTGTTTGACTGGGACAACAAATGAGGAATCTGTGGCAGAGGCCAAGGAGGCTCCTGGATTAAACTCCTCAGCAGAGGATACCAATGTTGACGTGGCCAGTCTGGTGCTATTAGAATCATGCAAGGCTTGTCCCGTCTGACTTTCAAGAGTACCTTGGGGAGAAGAGGCAGAGGAGGAAAAGCATAAACGTGAAGGTTGTTCCAACTGAAAGATAGAGCATCCACTTTCCAAGCATCTGGGTGGAACATCTTTGTGCAAAATTTTGGAAGTTGAAAATTCAGTGGGGAAGCGAATAGATCTATGTCTGGAGTTCCCCAAGCTACAGTCAATTGTTTGAAAATCTGAGGATCCAGTTTCCACTCGTGGGGATCCACCATTTGTCTGCTCAAAATATCTGCTAGGGAGTTCTGTGCTCCTGGCAGAAACCTTGTTTGAAGATTGATTCGCAAACTCAGAGCAGTCTCCCATAAAATCATTGCTTGTCTGCAAAGAGGGTAGGAATGGGTTCCCCCCTGCTTGTTGATGTACCACATAACTGTTGTGTTGTCTGTTTGTATCACCCTGTCCTGGCTGAAGGAGTTCCTTGAATGCCATCAAAGCAAATTGAACTGCTAACATCTCCTTCATGTTGATATGCAAATGTACTAGTTTGGGAGGCCACGTCTTGTATCCATTTTCCATTGAAGTGTGCTCCCCAAGCCAAGTCCGAGGCATCCATCGTTAGGATCTGACTCGCCTCTGGTCGGGACACAGAGAGTCCCTTGTTTAGGTGACATTCCTGAGCCCACCAAAGTAATTCTTTCTGGATGCAAGGTATAATCCGAATGACAGTGTCCAAACTGTGGCAGTGTTGAGCCCACACACTTTTGAGATACCATTGTAGCTTCCTCATATGCAGTTTGGCATTGGGAAGTACTAGAATGCAAGATGCCATGAACCCCAAGGCTTGGAGGACTGTCCTTGCAGTCAGCCTGGACATTACTGATAACTGCTGGAAGTACAGAGGAAGAGTTCTTTGTTTGTCCGGGGTCAGAAATGCCATCTGAGAGGCTGTATTCAGTCTCACACCCAGAAAGCACATGTCCTGAGAGGGCACTAGACTGGACTTTATTTCGTTCACAGTATACCCTAGGCACCTTAAGACTGTCATTACATACTGGAGATGCTGTAGTAATTTGTCTTTGTTTTGAGCAAGAATCAGGCAATCGTCCAAATAAGGATAAATTTGTATTCCTCCCTGTCTGAAGAAAGCAATCACAGGAGCCAGAACTTTGTGAACACCCTGGGCAGTAGATAAGCCAAAGGGCAATGCAGAGAATTGATAATGTGAAGTACCAGCCCGAAATCTCAGGAATCTCCTGCAGCTGGGCTTGATAGGGATGTGAAGATAGGCCTCTTTGAGATCCAGGGTTACCATCCAATGATCTATGCCTATCATAGGCAGAAGTTGTTGTAATGTTAACATCTTGAACTTTGGAATTTCTAGGTAGGTGTTGAGAATGGACAAATCCAGAATTGGCCTCCAAGTGTTTCCTTTCTTTGGCACTAGGAATAGACGGGAATAAAATCCTAGGCCTACTTCTGAAGGAGGGACCACCTGAATTGCCTCCATCTGCAAAAGTAAAGAAATCTGCTTCTGAGCCTCCAGCCTTTGAAAGGAGGAAAAGTGTGAAAATAAAACTTGTGACCTCGATTTATTATATCCAACACCCATTTGTCTTGGGTGATCAAATTCCAGTTTTCTTCGAAAAGTCCCAACTTTCCTCCTAGAGGAGCTGCCAGTAAGGGAGGGTCTGGCAGCGGAAGATACAGGTCATTGGGTCTGCTTACGAAAGGGCTGACCCCTGCCCTCACCAGAAGACTGTGCAGGAGAACTCCAAGTCCTAGGTCTGAAGGAACCCTGAGCATGAGCCCTGCCTCTACCACGTCTAGACCTGCCCTTAGGCTGATAATCCGAAGAAGGATAAGACCATCCCCTAGCAGGCCAATTCCTACTAAACTTAGGGGGCTGCACCTGCAAAAAACCTTGACCGTCTGCATAGACAGCCTTATCTTCCATCTTTTTCAAAACTGATTCCACAGGAGGACCAAAAAGAACTTCAGATTGAAGAGGAGCATCCAAAATTCGAGCCTTTACATGTTCTGACAAATTTTGATCCTTAAACCAGGCATGTCTACGAATAACTGAACCTGTAGCAGCCACCCTAGAAGAAGCCTGAAGAGCATCAAAACCACACTGCAAAGAATGCTTGCCAACTTGATCTGATGCATGAACCAACTCCTGGAGCTCCTTACACTCTATACCCTCAGATAAAGCATCCACCTTAGATTTCAATTGGCCTAATAAAAAGTTCTGATACTTCAGCATATGAAATTGGCAATTCAAAGCCCTCATAGCTAACGTAGAGGAGGTGTACACTTTTTCCCCACCTGTCTAACGCCCTAGAATCTTTATCCAAAGGGACTGGATCTTCAGCCACAGAAGCCCTAACACCCTTAGGGCCTTGAATAATGGTTCCCGGATCAGCCCTAGGACTCTTATACAAGTACTTATGTGCTTCTGGAACTCTGTAATACCTGTCTGGCTTAACAGGGGCCGGAGGCAGAGAATCAGGATTAAGGGAAGATTCAGAAAAAACATCCTGAACAACATCTAAGACAGGAGGAATAGCCAAGGGCCTATGTTGTGGCAGAAACAAAAATTCCCTAAGCCTTTTCCGAGAATCTGAAAAATCTTGACCTTCCCACTTGAAATGCTCCCTCATGGTATGTAAAGTTTCAGAAAAGGAAAAATCTTCTGGAGGAGAAGCAGAAGGACAGGAGTCCTCTGCATCCGAATCAGAATAGGAAGGAAAATCCTGAATTTCTTCAGCTGAGGAATCAGAGTAGTCCGAGGAATGATCCATTCCCTCTAAATCTGCCTCCACCCTAGGCCTTTTCTCTGGGGGGGGCATAGAACCCCGGATCAAAGTAATCAAGTCCTCCGCCATTTTCAACATATGTTTTTTAGGAACAGGGGCTGGAGAGCTAGAAGAATGACCAGGTTCAACAAGACCAGGTTTGGCCTTAGCATGGCCTTTAGCCACTGAAGTAGAAGGCCTAATAACCTTTTGTAAGGGTGGAACTACTGAAACCTGAGAAGCACCATCGGCCTGTCCCAACTCCTGAGAGGCCAACTCCTGTAAAAGCAAAGGTTCCCCCTGGGATTCAGCCGAACCCTCGGCAGGATCCACAGATTCAACCGGAGGCTCCGAAGAACCGGCGTCCGCAACGGACGACTCATCCAGTTTAGATCTCAAGGATTTATCCTTACACTTTTTAGCGGTAGCGGGCGTCGGAGGATCCGACGGCATGTTATAGTTACACCGCTTACCGAAAACAAGCCTGGCACAGTCTAACCTTCGCTTAATGGTGCGCTTATTAAATCTAGCACAAAAGCGACACCCGACTACGTCGTGCACAGGCCCTAAGCAAGGAATACAGAGAGAATGATAATCCCTATGAGGTATCTGTTTCCCACAAGAAATGCAATTATTAACTTTTTCTGACATCCGGATAACTGAGGCAAGAAAAAACAAAAATTTCCCCAACGGGGTACTTAGCCCAACTTGGTCTTCGGTCTGAAACTCGGTAAATGAAAATTTCAGAACGCCAAACGGCACTCGCAAACACTGCTTCTGCTTCGGACCACACGGCAAGAAAGACTGAGGATATGGTGTCGGTCATGCGCTTAAGTACTACTGCGTACTGACGTCAGCTCTAAGCAACAATGACCGACGCCAGCCTAGCCCTTTGGTATTCGGGCCGACCAAGGACAGCGGACTACCCACAGGTCATGACTGCAGCAATGTGAGACGAAGAACATCCCCTATTACTGGTGGCAGAGGAAACGTCTTGAGTTAAACCAAAAGTCAGCATAAGTTAGAAAGGATCAGAGGGCAGCTTGACAAAACTACTACAGATAAGAAGGGGAGCTGATAAAGTTGTAGAGGTCTTGCAGCCAAGTCTCCCATATCAAAGTAGACATATAGTAAGGAAACTACATTTGCTCCTGCCCTATGTACATATCAAATAGATAGCACACTCCTTGTTTCAGACATCTCAAACATAGATCTAAACACAGTGGCTAACCATCACCAATATTACCCATCCAAGGTGGCAAACAATGGAAAGACCTGATGCAAAAGATGCTGCTAAATGGGGCTCAAAGCTCTCACTCAATATGCAAACATAACAAATGTTAAGTCAACTTTCTATGACAAGTATGAAAGTTGCATACTGAACTAACATTACACAGTGCTCAGACTACACACAACAAGCACTGTGAATCTGTTGAAGATAAAAATCTGGGTCACTGAGTATCACAAACAGACAAAATAGTCCTCAATCTCAGTGGGAGGATGGCAACCAATTAATAGCTATCAAATATACTCAGATTGAACAAGACACAGATAAGAATCCCACACCCTGTGACTGTGAGCAATATCCAGTCTCCTATACAATAATGACACAAAAGGGGGAAGAAACAGGCAATCTCAGATAGGCAGAAAGCAATACGGACATTGCTATCATAAATTAAATCCATCAAAATGTGTAACAGATAACTGAGATGATATAATACCGGTCAGTCCTAAATTACAGCTTTTTCATGCGCAGCAAGATATTTATCTGAAACATTGTGATAAAAAAAGGAAGAAAATATACAAGGACTTCCATCACAAAAGGATACATCACGTCCACTTGGATGAGACTTGAAGGCCACCTAAGGCAAAGACCGTGAGAAAGCTAAAAACCTACAGTGCATACTTCGTGCAAAAAAAGTAACTCCGAGGAACTAAAAACCACAAAAAAATATTTTTACTGCAATCCAAATCCATGACTGCATGGGGCAAAACTGAAATTAAGCTTGGCATTATGCACTAACACAAAGCAATGAAGGATACCTGTACTTCACAAACAGTTCTACCTATCATTATAATAACACAATTATACTAACTATAACTGCAGAAAGTCCATGTGCAATGGAAACCTGTCTTTTACATCTCTCCTCTAATGCTGTCTAATCACCTCTGAAGTGTGAAGGCATCTCATACAGGAACAGCAAAAGCTAAGGTAGTAATACTGAAACCAAACATAAAAGGCACAGAAATGTCAGTAATTCCCATTAAAAATCACCTCAACAAAATCACCTCTCTCTGGTTTTAGCACTCTAAAAAGTCCATGCTTGATATTTTCCAGTGGCGAAGAAAGGAAAGGGTGGTTGCTACAAGGTGGTACTAAAGGAATTTTCACTTGCGCAAACAAGAGGTGTTACCTAAAGAAATGTCAGTCACAGCTTTAAAGACAAAACCATCTGCCTGAACTATGGATGGTGCACTTTGTGTACAGCTGTGGAAAGCTCTACTGTAGCTAGGTTATGATTTAAGTTTTCATTACTCCATATTTTTTCAGTATACTTCTGGTTATGAGATGTGGAAATAGCAATCACAAGGCCATCTGTCAAACGCATGCTAACATACAACAATCATCAAAGCATGCAGGGTTAGCCTTCTACATTCCAGATTGAGTAAATAGCAGCAAAACACTAAAAAAGGCACACGCACACACACACTAAAGCCTGATATTTTAAACTTGCCTTTTCCTGCTTCCTTTTTATTCCACAAATCTGTAAAATAAATGCACTTAAATTATGTTTTGCTTCATCATTCACGTTACCTTGTTTGAAGAAGTACATGTTCAACTGGATCCTGCATCTGCTGACTTTCTCTATGGCAAGGAAAGCCTGAAGCACTGTATGACTGTTTAGGTCAAAGTATAACAATTATGAGCTAACAAGCATCATCCAGAGTGTCTGTGCAGGATTCCCTTAACTCCTGCAGGCAAACTTAAGTAACAGACAGTGCTCGAGTCCCCCTAAAATAAACAATGTACAGTGAGCTCACCTGCTTAACAAACACAACCTTTATTATAAATATGTGGCTTTTACACATTTGCACAAGCATCTCTTGGCAAATAGGTTTGCATACTGGAACAAAGGGACCTTGTTTTGGATACAACACCCAACAAAACAGCAGTGGTACAATCACTAACTTTCTAGAACATACATCACAGCATCAACAACAGTAACTATGCACTCAATACCTCAGTTGATCTGTGAAGGATAACTAAGTAGATAGTTGACTGCTTTCTTGCAATCCCAGTTTGACTGATTTTCCATTCTGTTCACATGTCACACTGGCTAGTGCTGGGTCTATGCATGCTCCTAATCTGCCCCATCCAGTGAGTGAGTACAACCTGTAAAATAATAGATGAGTATCCAATGTGGAGCACTCCGTCACAAATCAGCTGATATATCCAAGTATGTCATCTGTTACATCCGACAGAACAAGTCCTCTACCGTAGACCGACTATTACGAACACAACTAAGCAGTAGTTCAAAATTTCCCATAAGGTCAGAGAAGGACTAAACAACAAAAAGCTCAGAAGGTTAAATACTGTAATGCTGAAGTGTCAAAAGAAACCTAAATCCTGGAGTCACACTCCTAACAGTAATGCTTGGTGAAGGTTTGAACAAATGAAGTCATGGCAAAATATTATCTATGTGAATATTTTTAAAGTGCTACGCCAAGCTACTAGAAGAATGGCCATTCACAGAAGCTATTTCCAACAAATGGTTTGCCTCTTTTTTTTTTTTAAATGTTATTAAATCATCACGTTACACATTTTCATAGGTTCATACTAGGCTATTTGCCCTAGGGCATTTATAAGCCTAGCCCAAAGTTTTTGTGGCTTTCACCACCCCTTAAGTTTGAAGGATACTATGCCCATTATTTTGCCGTACCTCTGTCCAGCAGTGACACTGAGGTGATCCCTGGGGTAAACCTGCCATCTCCCATCCATTGGTCAAGATTTCTTTTGAACAAAGCCAGTGAGGTGCTCTGCCTCACATGTACCGGGATTTTGTTCCACAGCATAGGGAGTCTCTGGGTGATGAATCTGTCCCTCCAGCACGTCCTATTTATAACCGTGTTAAGGTTTAAGTCTCTTGCTCTTGTAGTTCTGATGGATTTGGATTTTTTGAGGTGGAGCATGTTCATTAATTCCGGGTTGGACATGGCCTTGTATGTCAGGCACAGGTCACCTCTGAGCAGACGGTATGCGACTGAATAGAGCTGGAGTTCCTTCAGTCGGGCAGCATAAGACATATTTTTGAGACCCTTTACCCTTTTGGGGCCTTTCCAATTGCTGCAGGTGTCGGGTAAGATACATTCTGAATAGGGCATTGTACTCTATCATTGGTCTGATGAGTGATGAGTACAGGGGAACAATGACCTCCCTTGATCTAGATGTGAATCCCTTCTTGATCAGGTGGGCAATGTAGAAGGTCTTCCTAACTACTTTGGCAACGTGAGTGTCAAACGAAAGGTTGCTGTCAACCTGGGTCCCCAGATCCCTGATAACCTCTTCTGTGCTTAGTGGACTGCCACCTATATGGTAGCTAGGGGTAACCTTGTCTTTCCCGAAGGGTATGACTATGCATTTTTTGGCATTTAACTTTAGGCCATGGCTCTGGCACCAGTTATCTGTTTCTATGAGACCCTTCTGAAGGATATCTGTGTCTGATGTGTTTTCAACTATGGCGCCCAGCTTGCAGTCATCTGCAAACTTTGTCAGCCATAATCCTCCTGTGTTTGCCTGTACTTCTGAAAAGTAGATGCCGAACAAGAGGGGGCCCAGAACTGAGCCCTGTGGGACACCACTTGTGACCGGCTTGGAGTCTGACATGGCGCCAGCAACTCTGACCCTGTGGGTTCTGTCACTTAGCCAGTTTGCAACCCATCTTGTGACGTATGGGTTTACATTTAAGCTGGTGAGTTTTTCAATGATACCCGAGTGGGGTATTGTGTCAAAAGCTTTTGCAAGGTCAAGGTAGGCTGTGTGGACTGCCTTGCCCTCATCAATGGCCTTGGTGACTGTTTCGAAAAAGTCAACCAAGTTTAAAAGGCATGATCTGCCCTTGACAAAGCCAAACTGGGTTGGATCCAACGTCTGTAAGTCCCCTATGTCTTTATTTATGAGTTCCATTATGATCCTCTCCATAGCTTTGCAGACCAGGCTTGTTAAGCTGATGGGGTGGTAATTTCCAGGGTCAGTGGAGGCACCGCCTTTGTGAAGTGGGACCACAATTGCCGTACACCACTCCTTGGGTACGTATCCTGAGGTGAGGCTAAGATTAAACAGCTGCCCTAACTGCGGGTTTAATTCCTCATTGAGTTCGTGGAGCACACAACCGGGACACCATCTGGTCCCATAGATGCTGTGTTTTTCGCCTTGGAGAGAGCAGTTTTCACCTGAGCATTTGAGATGTTTGGGGGGCTACAATCCGCTGGTATAGATATCTCTCCTTTTGGGGGGGGGGGAATTTGCACTGAACCTGTCAGCCAGTATGTTGGCAATGTCTGTTGGTTCAGTGATTTTTGCATCATTTTGAACTAATTCTGAGCATATCTGGGAGTTTCCTCCCAGGTTCCTAACATAGCTAAAAAAGGCCTTATGATTGTCTTTTGAGTCCTTAGCGACTTTTCTCTCAAAATTTGCCTTGGATGATTTTATGAGTGATCGTAGTTTTTTACTTATAATGATCAGGGGTGTCTTCCCTTTTTTTAAGTTGTAACATGGGTTTAAACACATTAACAGAAGGAAAACGAACCAATACAAGTTTCTATTGTCATGCAAAATACATATGCGTTTTCTTTTTAACAGTTTGACTCCATCCATCAGATGAAATATTATAATAAGGACCCATCAGCCTGAGAAAGTAGTAGTTCAGATAAATGAAAAAAAAAAAAATCCCAAGGCACTTATTACAGAAAGGAGACAAATTTCCCAAATGCCCTGGCCAAATTTCCCCTAGACAGTGTAAATGCTACCTCAGGTCTCCTCTGAAAAGAGGCCAAGACCTAGTGTGATTAACCTGGTCCACAAAGGATGGACAAATGGACAGATACATAGCTAAATAGACAGACAGAGACTGATAACTTAAATTTCCTCCAAAATTATATAAACTGCTCAATCCCTGCCTTCTCTTAAGCTTCACTCCTCCACTTGATTATTATTCAGCATATAGTGTTCCCACAATTCAGTTTATTTCTATGAAAACTGTTTCTTCTGTTTTCTAAATATTTCACACTCCAGTTCTTTTATCTTTCTTAAAACATCCAAAACTTCCTTTCTATTGGATATAGATTTTGATTTCCATTTTCTAGAATATATAGACTACACACATCTATATATATATGGGTCTACTTTTCTTTATCGAAATGACAATCTCGATAAAGAAAAATAGGACCCCACTTCCGCGAAAGCCGATTCACCTTCAACAAAGTATTACTTTAAGGGTGTTCACACATAAGTATTAGTTTAAGGGTGTGCACACTTATGCAACCAGCATATTGTGAGTTTTTATTTTTTACATTTTTTCCCCGGTGGTGATGCGGTACCATTGTCGCCTCACAGTTAGACGTTGCCCGTTTGATTCTCAGTTAGAGCTTCTTCTGTGTGGTGACATGCGTGAATGGGCGTTCCTTCGTTGAAGGTTGTGCGTTATGCCCAGCAAGCCAGTATGTAAAAATCTACTGCCAATCATTAGCGGACCGGAGTTCCGCTGTGGCGACCCCTAACCGGGAAAAGCCGAAAGAAACAAACACAAACATATTTTTTTCCCTAACAGCTTGTTTGTTTTTCAAATGAACTGTATAGGTTACAGGTCACATTAAAGGTGGGAAAAGTTTTGAAATTATTTAATGTGGTCTCTTTTTTTAATATCACAAAAATCTGGCATTTTAACAAGGGTGTGTACACTTTTTATATCCACTGTGTGTGTGTATATATATATATATATATATATATATAAATATATATATATATATGTATGTGTGTGTGTGTGTGTGTGTGTGTGTGTGTATTATTTATATGTATACACACACATACATATATATATATATATATATATATATATATATATATATATATATATATTTTTTTTTTTTTTTGCAGCCAGAGTTTAACTGCACTTCGGATCCTATATCCCAGCTAAAAACAATAATTTCCTTAATCACAGGATCATAGGAGGTTACTAGGCTAATGGCACTGGGGCCCTTACAAGCCTAGCCAAGAGTCTATTCCCCAAAAAGAAATCGCAGCCGGCACCCGTCATTCCGGTCAATGAGGGACAAAGGTGGAACCCCTGAAACAGATTTGTTGCTTC